>NC_084626.1:32543847-32553847 GCF_033978795.1 Nerophis ophidion
AAAAGGATATCTTCCACGTCTTGGATGGAAAGAACTATCAGGCACAGCATTCGCCCATCCTCCCATTAGACTCTCATGTGTCCGGCAGCAAACGTCTTGTCAGGACGGGCCGGTTCCCCTGAACCTGTGTTTCTCGTCGAGAAGATTTTGTCATTTGTGTTGAAAGACCAGTTTAATTCCATGTTTAGATATTCAGAGAACACTGCAGAAGACAGGCTCTTACAAAGTTAAGAAAAGACAAGTTTAGGCGAGAGGAGCAGAACAGTAGAAATAACGGTGAGAGCCAAGCAAGAAAAGCACTGTTTTTATTCATCCGTAAATCATAGATCGGACCAATACAAGTTTATGAATACGGACTGATGAAGCCTGCTCAGCTGAGAGGCGAAACATCTTCTTAGACAAACTGATTAGTCCGCTTGGGGTCAATTGAATGCTCTGAGAATAAAAACTCAGATTGAATATTAGCTGAGATAGGCGCCAGCGCCCCCCGCGACCCCGAAAGGGAATAAGCGGTAGAAAATGGATGGATGGATGAATATTTTATTCAATAACATGACAGCCAGCTAATTGTTGTCGTCTAAGCACACACATTTTTAGTCACATTATTTAGCAGACAAGCAATAGAAAGAAAAAAAATAGTCTGTCATGTCCCATTATTTCTGTTTAAATGGGATTCCATTTAATGACACCGTCGTTGTAGGGTTAGGCCTTTTAATAAAAGTTTTATTTGATATGTCATTTCTAAAAATATTTTTAATTGTATAGAAGCCTCTCAGAATGTTTTGAACTCCTGTTTCATTGCAAATATCATATTGAGCAGTTAAATGCAGCCTGTCGGAGTTGCCATATGTATCTAGCTTAGCTTCCAATAGCTGACTAGTCATGAATTGATTATTCAATTATTGTGCCCATTATTTCTTAGTTGTAACAATATTGCATCTGTTGGAATTCTATGTTATCATATTTGATTCATTTTTGTTTTGGGTTCATTGATTGTTTACTGTTTGACTCATCTGATTTTAGTTGCAGACAGCATAGGTTTTGTCCTCTCTCAGTAGTATGACTGGTCATATGTCTCTATATTAACCCTGTGATTGAGTAGCATCCAGTCCAGGTTGCAGTACGCAGTCAGCAGGGATATGCTCCAGCTCCCCGTGACCCTGGACAAGATAAGTGGTCGAAAATGGATGGATCAGTTTTGATTCCCCTGCTTTAGAAAAATGGTAGTGGTAGAGCAGCCTCTCCCGAGGTGTTGCTTTACCACCATATACCTCTCCAGAGATTAATGGTCGACCCCCTTTAACGCTGTGGATAACAGATGGATAGGCCTCTGGTCACAATGGCTGGCCACACATGTCATTCACATTAATGTTGTTCTCTGTATACCCTTGATCAAAGCTGTGTAATCTGTCCCCACTTTGGATTGTTGTATATTTTACAAAACCCTTTAAACCGCTATTGGACCTGTCATTGGAGAGACAAATGAGTTTCACATCGCAAATTTGCTCTCTGGAAAAGCGCACGGCTGTTTGGGATGATGCATGCGCTATTGGGACCTTAGATTGTCATACTAATGTAAACCCTGATTCATCGTTTGTGCGTGTACTTAGTACAGCATTCTGAGCATGAATACTTGCTACCAGGTTGAAGCAGCTGACATTTTTCCTATAAAGACGTCAAATTAGCTTCTGACTTCTGTCGGTTTCAACGCCCTTTACCCTTGATGGGCATGTTTGATTGTTGGGGGCTTTAACATTTAGGCCATGTTTATGTTTTGGGGTCTTGAGGCTGTTTTCTTCCCGCAACTATATGCATGTTTGTGCCAATCCATGCAGAAAACCTCTGGAGCTGCGCATGTGTTTTTAATAATATGCAGACTTATTCGCCAGGCAAGACGGTAGGCAGGAAGGGCGGGTGCACTAGTAGGAAGTAGGTTTTGAAAAAAAAAAAAAAATGGACCATGAGTGGATTGAATGTCATGTTAAAGGAAATAGGTTTAAGCAATGAGCCCTTACTGTTTGAAATCTAGTGCCTGTAAACAAGATTAAGAGTGATGCATAATTCCCCTGAGAGCAATATACAAAAATAATGTTTGATTAGAATGCCTGTTTTACTTGCAAGTTATTTCAACGGTGTCCAAAATGCAGCACAGAGTCCATTTAAATACTGAACGTGTGATCAAAACATTACTCAAACAATGAATTTTGAAATATATTTATTAGCTTAGCATCTTCACCAATACTGGAGAGATTTTAGTGTGTTTAATTAAAGATCTATTAGTATATGATAGTAAACTGACCCTTGTATTTTTCTTCGTGCGGCTGTCAGACGATTAAGTCCTGCACTTTTGGGTCAATTGATGGGTTTTTTGGAGTCCATGTTGATTACATAATAATTGTTGCATGTACCACATTTTTCGGACTATAAGTCGCATTTAAAATCTTTTAATTTTCTCAAAAATTGACAGTGTGCCAAATGTGCGGATTAATTGTGGTTGTGCTTACCGTCCTTGAAGCAATTTTATTTGGTACATGGTGCGATGATAAGTGTTATCAGTAGAAAGCAGTCACACATAAGAGATATGTGTGGACTGCAGGTTTACACCTGTTCAATAAATGACACTAATAAGTACAGGTTAGCAAACAACCCCAAAACTTTGATGTTTCATTGAAAATATAGAACATTACATAAAAATCGGTCAAAATGTTGAAGTACGACTTTGGTAAACTGCAAAGCCGCACTGCTTGATGGATTGTCGGCGTATTGCGGCTACTGTAGTCAGATGTACTGTGTTTCAACATGCAGGTATTATCATGGTGTGTGCATAAAGACACCAAAAGAGCACCTTACAGTATTAGGAGACATTTTATCTGACCTTGTGTTTCGACTTATTATGCAAAACCAACTTTTCCCACCTGGTTCCTGTTGTTGTGTATTTGGGATCTGCGTAAGTTCCCAAAATGTTGCGTACATCCGCACTGTAGTCAATGGGCTGCTTCTTTTTCTCTATCCTCTTGTTGTGGGGCATTCATCCTACGCTATTGACATTTCTAATGTAAAGTAGCGTACAGTTTTAACTTACAGTATATCTGTTAGTAGACTCGCTAAGGAAGCGCTAAAAACTACCGGTACAAAAAATATGATGGGGTGAACAAGCTGTCCTAGTGGAGCCACAAATCGCAGTGCACTTTATATTTCGAAAAATACAGTATATAATAAGTGGCTCAAATTTATGCATTAGAAGTGTACCAATACAACATTTTCACTTACGATATTTTTCTGATCTTAAAGCCCTGAGAATTGGCTGATACTGATATTCGCACAGATCATAGTATACTTCTAATTTTTTGTAGTTATTAATGTTAGATCAGTGGTTCTCAACCTTTTTTCAGTGATGTACCCCCTGTGAACATTTTCTTAATTCAAGTACCCCCTAATCAGAGCAAAGCATTTTTGGTTGAAAAAAACAGATACAAAAGTAAAATACAGCACTATGTCATCAGTTTCTGATTTATTAAATTGTATAACAGTGCAAAATATTGCTAATTTTTAGTGGTCTTTCTTGAACTATTTGGAAAAAAAGATATAAAAATAACTACAAACTTTTAAAAAAATAAACAAGTGATTCAATTATAAATAAAGATTTCTACACATGGAAATAATTATCAACTTAAAGTTCCCTCTTTGGGTTTTGTAATAGAGATCCCCCTGGATTCAGGAACTTAATTCTAAACATTTCTTCACAAAAAAATAAATCTTTAACATCAATATTTATGGAACATGTCCACAAAAAATCTAGCTGTCAACATTGAATATTGGATTGTTGCATTTCTTTTTACAGTTTATGAACTTATATTCATATGTTGTTGAAGTATTATTCAATAAATATATTTATAAAGGATTTTTGAATTGTTGCTATTTTTAGAATATTTTTTCAAAATCTCACGTACCCCTTGGCATACCTTCAAGTACCCCTAAGGGTATGCGTACCCCCATTTGAGAACCACTGTGTTAGATAACTGCATGTTTAAGTGCAATTACTCATGGAACAATGGACGACATATAGTGGTCTCAATAATGTTAAGTAAAGCCTTTGATTTAAATTAAATTGAATGATCCAGACATGTTTGTTATTGTATGTAATTTTCTTATATGCTTTGCAGACTTTGCATCTGTCATTAATATGCAACTATAAGTGTTTGATATTTGTTTATATTGACAAATGTTGTGTTTTTGACTGTGATATTGTTCGCACTGCTTGTATCGGAGCTTATATTTGAGATTTTGAGAGACTTGTTTTTTTCTCAATATCGAATTGGGAAACCCCTACAATAAACTACTTGGAATTTGACATATACTTTATGTATGTCATCTTTATGTGACAATAAAATCTCAATAAAAGTGCAGTCTACACATGGGTCATAAACTTGTGTTTATGTGACTCAAAAAAGGTAAAGAACCTCTGCATTGAAGTGGGACATATTACTCTGTCAGTCTGTCGGAATCAGTCAAGCACCTAAATAAAGATACTTACCCTATACCGCAGTTTGTAAATATTCGCTATATTGGTAGCATCTTTTTGCATTGCTTTGTTAGGAGTGGGTGCGTAAGAATGTTTAAAGGCCTACTGAAATTAGATTTTCTTATTCAAACGGGGATAGCAGGTCCATTTTATGTGTCATACTTGATCATTTTGCGATATTGCCATATTTTTGCTGAAAGGATTTAGTAGAGAACATCCACGATAAAGTTTGCAACTTTCGGTGTTAAGAGAAAAGCACTGCCTCTATCGGAAGTCGCAGACGATGACGTCACCACCTGTGGGGGCTCCTCACATATTCACATTGATTTTAATGGGAGCCTCCAACAAAAAGTGCTATTCGGACAGAGAAAACGACAATTTCTCCATTAATTTGAGCGAGGATGAAAGATTCGTGTTTGAGGATATTGATAGCGACGGACTAGAAAAAACAAAACAAAAAAAACGCGATTGCATTGGGACGGATTCTGATGTTTTTAAACACATTTACTAGGATAATTATGGGATATCCCTTATTTTTCCATTGTGTTGCTAGTGTTTTAGTGTGTTTAATATTACCTGATAGTCGGAGGTGTGTGGCCACGGGTGTCTTGAGGCCAATGTCTCAGGGGAGTCGACGGCAGCTATGGACGGCACAAGCTCAGCTTTTCTCCGGTAAGAAGCGACTTTTCAACCACGATTTTCTCACCGAAACCTGCTGGTTGACATTCCGTCGGGAACCATGTTCGCTTGACCGCGCTCTGATCCATAGTAAAGTTTCACCTCTAAGAATTTTAAACAAGGAATCACCGTATGTTTGTGTGGCTAAAGGCTAAAGCTTCCCAACTCCATCTTTCTACTTTGACTTCTCCAATATTAATTGAACAAATTGCAAAAGATTCAGCAACACATATCTCCAAAATACTGTGTAATTATGCCGTTAAAGCAGATGACTTTTAGCTGTGTGTGTGCGCAGCGCTCATACTTCCTAAATACCTGTGACATTTTGCGTACACGTCATCATTACACGACGTTTTCAAGACGAAACTCCCGGGAAATTTAAAATTGCCATTTAGTAAACTAAAAAGGCCGTATTGGCATGTGTTGCAATGTTAATATTTCATCATTGATGTATAAACTATCAGACTGCATGGTGTGTAGTCGTGGGTTTCAGTAGGCCTTTAAAATGACCAAGGAAGCAGTTAAGTATTAAATGTTTACCTAATATATTTTTTTTACTGCACCCAATACAGGACTGTCCTTTTCTTCTTCCCAGACACCCTCCTCTACCCCTTATTCCCACTAGAATCAGACAACCTTAATAAACCTTTCCAGTGTTGTTTAATATTATTTTTTTCATAATCAGATTAGAGCTTTTTTTTTTTTTTTACGATTAGATCACGATAAGAACGGTGGTTCTGTAGTTAGCGGGTGATTTGTTGCATAAACGGCCTTATTCCAAGACATTCATTTAAAGCTCCCCAGAAGCACCACCTGTATGCCAACCTCTTCAATTCCACCCATGCCTTGAACCATGCAGCCCTGTCCCCTCTGCTATTTGTACGCCTGCCCCCGCCAGCCTCGTAGCAACCATTATCTTTCTAGTAGGGGCACAAATGACCCAGCAGCATCTGGAACACTACACCCGAAAGTCAAGGGCCACGCTGTGATGTCACTGCTTAATGTCCAATGGACAAAAAAGAAATATAAAGTGTCAGCTGCAGCGAGAGCATTTACCTCTTTCAACCCCTGCTGAGGTTAGCAGTTCAAAGTAATTCATTCCACTTTCATGACACAAGCTGAGTGGGAGTTTATGATGGCTAAGAGGTTTTCAGGTTCACTGTATGTGCTTAATAATAAATACAGTGGTGTGCTAAAGTCCATCTTACAATAATTATTTAATGACCATGTATAATTATTTCTCTTTTTGCATGTAAATCAACCGTAAAGCAAACCAAAAAAGAAAGGACAATTTAGTCAAACTATAAAAGGCTATAATGACACTATTAAAGGGGAACATTATCACAATTTCAGAAGGGTTAAAACCAATAAAAATCAGTTCCCAGTGGCTTATTTTATTTTTCGAAGTTTTTTTCCAAATTTTACCCAACATGGAATATCCCGAAAAAAGACTCTAAAGTGCCTGATTTTCGATATCTTTAAATCCATCGTCCATTTTCCTGTGACGTCATTTAGTGATGCCAACATGGCGGATTGCACAGCAAGATATAGCGACTTTAGCTCGGATTCCAGCGGCTTAAGCGATTCAACAGATTACGCATGTATTGAAACGGATGGTTGGAGTATGGAGGCAGATAGCGAAAACGAAATTGAAGAAGAAACTGAAGCTATTGAGCGAATAGCTATTGACGCTATTCGGCGATCGCCTTCGATTGAGTGTCGCAGGATATCCATACATCTCTGTGCCATGTCTGCCTTAGCATCGCCGGTAAAATGTGCAGACCAAACGATCGGGACTTTCGCATCTTGTGACACTGGAGCAACTAAAATCCGTCGATTGGGAAGTGTTTGTTTGGCATTAAATGTGGGTGGAGAGAAAGGCTGAATGCAAACATAGCTACAAATCTACATACAGCTAGCCTAAATAACATGTTAGCCTCAATTAGCTGGCAGTCATGCCGTGACCAAATATGTCTGATTAGCACATAAGTCAATAACATCAACAACATTCACCTTTGTGATTTTGTTGACTTTATCGTTGGAAATGCATCTGCAGGATATCCATACATCTCTGTGCCGTGTCTGCCTTAGCATCGCCGGTAAAATGTGCAGACCAAACTATCGGGACTTTCGCATCTTGTGACACTGGAGCAACTTAAATCCGTCGATTGGGAAGTGTTTGTTTGGCATTAAATGTGGGTGGAGGGAAAGGCTGAATGCAAATATAACTACAAATGTACATACAGCTAGCCTAAATAGCATGTTAGCATCGATTAGCATGCCGTGCTAATCGATGCACACTCTACGTAAATCAACTTGAATCTGTCCCTGATCGTGTTGTTACACCCTCCAACAACACACCGACGAGGCATGATGTCTCCAAGGTACGGAAAACAGTCGAAAAAACGGAAAATAACAGAGCTGATTTGACTTGGTGTTTGTAATGTGTTTGAGAAAATGGCGGATTGACTACCTAGGTGACATCACGTTGTGACATTATCGCTCTGAGAGCGAATAATAGAAAGGCGTTTAATTCGCCAAAATTCACCCATTTAGAGTTCGGAAATCGGTTAAAAAAAATATATGGTCTTTTTTCTGCAAAATCAAGGTATATATTGACGCTTACATAGGTCTGGTGATAATGTTCCCCTTTAAGTGTAGGCCTGGGCCAATAATTAATAAGTCAATTTATCTACCGATAAATTAAAAAGAACTCAATAGGTTGGTCGACATCAATACCATGTTTCTTTTCTTTGCCTATTGCTTTCAAACAGGGTGTAAGAGTTTCAGTCCGTGCATCGCTCTCAGCACCTTAGCGTTTTTATTCAATAGCAATAACAGAATTAAATGAACTGATTAAACCTTCTTGTTTGTGTGAGTGGAGGCGGGATTGCTAGGGTCCGACAGCGACAGTTGCTGGTGAGAAGCATAACAGAAATTAGGAGGAAAAAAAGATGATCACAATGTCGAATTACGGCTTCAAACCTATTAATGAGGAAGACTATCCTTTTAACACGGACGAATAAGCCAGTATGCCGGATTTTTTAGAAAGTGATGGCCAAACCCCCCCAGAAAAACACTGGGCACAGTTTTTTTAACTGGGAAAAATAAACTTCAAGATATTCAATATTCATTGAAGTTCAATTTCTGCTAACAGAGATTGAGAGTCAGTTTCCTTTTATTGTTTACTTAATTAAGATAATCAAAAGTTCTAGACCAACCAAAAAATACTAATGACATATAAAAGTTAATTGCATTTGAAAGGCTTACTTGCATTATTTTTCCCGGTCACACTTTAGTATGGAGAACACATACTAAGTAACAAATACTTAATTTAGAGTTATTTGGACACTAGGGGAACATATTCTAAATACCCTATACCTAACCCTAACCTTATTGAGGGAAGACTTTTGTTTATTGGCTTACTTGTTGTATAATAAGTTCATGCAGAATAAGGCATTAATAAGTACTTAATAATGATGAATAAGGAGCCAATATGTTACTAATCTGCATTTTAATAAGCAACTAATTAATGGTGAATATGTCCCCATACTAAAGTGGTACCTTTTTCTCTTATATTATAACTACATGAGTGCTTAATTTGGTCTCAAAATAATTTAGACAACAATATCATTTATCACCAATAATTTGCAGGACAATATATTGTGCGGCAAGATGTAATTTGATTTGTGAATTGTACAAACCCTGATTCCATATGAGTTGGGAAATTGTGTTAGATGTAAATATAAACGGAATGACATGATTTCCACATCGTTTTCAACCCATATTCAGTTGAACATTCTACAAAGACAACATATTTGATGTTCAAACTGATAAACAATTTTTTTTTGCAAATGATTAACTTTAAAATTTTATGCCAGCAACACGTGAAAAAGAAGTTGGGAAAGGTGGCAATAAATACTGACTAAGTTGAGGAATGCTCATCAAACACTTATTTGGAACATCCCACAGGTGTGCAGGCTAATTGGGAACAGGTGGGTGCCATGATTGGGTATATATGGTATATATGGTATGATTGGGTTTCCCAAAAAATGCTCAGTCTTTCACAGGAAAGGATGGGGCGAGGT
Organism: Nerophis ophidion; assembly: GCF_033978795.1. NCBI lineage: Eukaryota > Metazoa > Chordata > Actinopteri > Syngnathiformes > Syngnathidae > Nerophis > Nerophis ophidion. The sequence continues at coordinate 32,553,136 of NC_084626.1, forward strand.
ACACCCCTTTGTCCACAACTGCGTGAGCAAATAGTCAAACAGTTTAAGAAGAAAGTTTCTCAAAGTGCAATTGCAAGAAATTTAGGGATTTCAACATCTACGGTACATAATATCATCAAAAGGTTCAGAGAATCTGGAGAAATCACTCCACGTAAGCGGCATGGCCAGAAACCAACATTGAATGACCGTGACCTTCGATCCTTCAGACGGCACTGTATCAAAAACTGACATCAATCTCTAAAGGATATATGGGCTCAGGAACACTTCAGAAAACCATTGTCACTAAATACAGTTTGTCGCTACATCTGTAAGTGCAAGTTAAAGCTCTACTGTGCAAAGCGAAAGCCATTTATCAACAACATCCAGAAACGCCGCCGCCTTCTCTGGGCCAGAGATCATCTAAGATGGACTGATGCAAATTGGAAAAGCGTTTTTTGGTCTGACGATCCACATTTCAAATTGTTTTTGGAAATATTCAACATCATGTCATCAAGGGGAAGCAAACCATCCAGACTGTTATTGAGGCAAAGTTAAAAGCCAGCACATGTGATGGTATGGGGGTGCATAAGTGCCCAAGGCATGGGTAACCTACACATCTGTGAAGGCACCATTAATGCTGAAAGGTACAAACAGGTTTTGGAACAACATATGCTGCCATCTAAGCGCCGTCTCTTTCATGGACGCCCCTGCTTATTTCAGCAAGAAAATGCCA
>NC_084626.1:32558847-32573847 GCF_033978795.1 Nerophis ophidion
ATACCATCTTGGTAGCTCTGACATATCTTGACACTGTACATGCCTTTGATTGGTTTTACTGAAGTCCAACCAGTATGCAAAATATTATACTGCATAACGATGTTCATATGCCAACTGGGCTCGCATAAAACAACATCTGGTGGTCTGCGATGAATTCCATAAAAATTGCTGCGAAGTTTGAATTCATGTTTGTGTGTCATGTTAACGTTCTTTCTTATCTGCAAAGTTGTGCTGGCAGCAGCTCCCATCCTGGCAGAGAACAGGAAGTTAGTGTTTTTTGTCTTTGTGCCTTTGCCTGTTCTGTGTCCATCACATGTTTGTATTGCAGATGGGGATTACCAAAAAGAACATCATGAACACAATATAACTATTCTTCATTGTTTCAGGAAAGCATTTCGCTCATGTGGATGGAATTGCTCTCATGACTATTTTCCAGGACATTGTTTCTCCCCCTCCTGCTCACTCTCTGTTTTAATTAGCTCGTTTCAGCTCTCCCTTCTTCTTGAAACAAGTCCTAATTTATCATGAATTATACTGCCTTGCACTGACATTCATAGGACTGCAGCAGCTTAAAGGCCTACTGAAACCCACTACTACCGACCACGCAGTCGGATAGTTTATACATCAATGATTAAATATTAACATTGCAACACATGCCAATACGGCCGGTTTAGTTTACTAAATTGCAATTTTAAATTTCCGCTGAGTTTCTTGTTGAAAAGGTTACGGAATGATGACGCGTGCGCGTGACGTTACGGACTGTCAGGAAATATTAGCACAGCACTATTTGCGGCTAAAAGCAATTAAACAGTATTTTGGTCATCTGTGTTGCTGAATCTTTTGCAATTTGTTCAATTAATAATGGAGAAGTCAAAGTAGAAAGATGGAGTTGGGAAGCTTTAGTCTTTAGCCACACAAACACACTGGGATTCCTTGTTTAAAATTCCCAGAGGTGAAGCGATCAAGCGAACATGGTTCCCGACCACTTGTCAACCGGCAGGTTTCGGTGAGAAAATTGTGTCAAAAAGTCGCCCCTTACCGGAGATCTGTGGAGTTAGCGCCGTCCTTGTATCTGCCGTCGACTTCCCTCAGACACTGGCCTCAAGACACCCGTGGACACACCCCTCCGACTATCAGGTACTATTTAATCTCACTAAACACTAGCAACACAACTGAATACGTCCCAATGCAATCGCCTTTTTTTTTTAACTATATGTATTTTTTTTTTTTCTAGTCCTTTGCTATCAATATCATCATCCACGAATCTTTCATCCTCGCTCAAATTAATGGGGAAATTGTCGTTTTCTCGGTCCGAATAGCTCTTGCTGCTGGAGGCTCCCATTAAAATCAATGTGAGGACGTGAGGAGCCCTCACTCTTGTGACGTCATCGTCTGCTACTTACGGTAAAGACAAGGCTTTTTTTTATCAGCTACAAAAGTTGTGAACTTTATCGTCGATGTTCTCTACTAAATCCGTTCAGCAAAAATATGGCAATATCGCGAAATGATCAAGTATGACACATAAAATGGACCTGCTATCCCCGTTTAAATAAGAAAATCTCATTTCAGTAGGCCTTTAAAGCCACAGGGGCTAATGGCGAATTTGATTGGCTCCTCTGCCTTAACTTCTCCCATCATTTGGCTTGTTTAAATACACAAACTCTTGTGCACACGGACACATTCTGTGCCGCCCTTGGCATTCAAAACTGTCAGGTGGAGGGGAGTTCTTCAGCAAGTGCAGTCAGACCCGTTCTGTTTTTCACAGCACAAGGGAGTTGGAAAGGCTCGGATGAGTGATTGCCAATCGCTTAAGGCGGAACACTCCTCAAAGTTACACTGTAAAGGTCTTAAAAGGGCTTGTTGTTCATGTGGCAGGATGGATGGCTTTTAACACTCACTCATCTATGACAAATTCAGTTTCAGAGAAACTATAGCTCTCGGCTAAATGCTTTATATGTTTTACGATTTTGAAAATACTGTATTTTTAGCACACAACAGGCTGTTTCAGTAAATAGCTCATCATTTCTCACTACGGTAGCTGTAGTAACTTCTCTCACACAGCCCTGGCTGTAAATCCCAAACAAGAAAGTGTCTCCAAGTAAGTCACACATCACTATTTCAAGGCCTACTGAAATGAGATTTTCTTAATTAAACGGGGATAGCAGGTCCATTCTATGTGTCATACTTGATCATTTCGCGATATTGCCATATTTTTGCTGAAAGGATTTAGTAGAGAACATCGACGATAAAGTTCGCAACTTTTGGTCGCTAATAAAAAAGCCTTGCCTTTACCGGAAGTCGCCGAGGATGACATCACCCGTGTGAGGGCTCCTCACATCCTTACATTGTTTATAATGGGAGCCTCCAACAAAAAGAGCTATTCGGACCGAGAAAACGACAATTTCCCCATTAATTTGAGCGAGGATGAAAGATTTGTGGCTGAGGATATTGATAGCGAAGGACTAGAAAAAAAAAAATAAAGTAAAAAAAAAAAAAAGGCGATTGCATTGTGAGCGATTCAGATGTTTTTAGACACATTTACTAGGATAATTCTGGAAATTTAAAGGCCTATTGAAATGAGATTTTCTTATTTAAAAGGGGATAGCAGGTCCATTCTATGTGTCATACTTGATCATTTCGCGATATTGCCATATTTTTGCTGAAAGGATTTACTAGAGAACATCCACGATAAAGTTCACAACTGGAGAAAAGCCATGCCTCTACCGGAAGTCGCAGACGATGACATCACATGTTGAGGGCTCCTCATATATTCACATTGTTTTTAATGGGAGCCTCCAACAAAAACAGCTATTCAAACCGAGAAAACGACAATTTCCCCATCAATTTGAGCGAGGATGAAAGATTCCTGTTTGAGGATATTATTAGCGACGTACTAGAAAAAGAAAGAAAAAAAAAAAACTATTAAAAAAAATAAAATAAATAACGCAATTGCGATCGCGTTGCATTTAGACGGATTCATATCTTTTTAGAGACATTTACTAGGATAATTCTGGGAAATCCCTTATCTTTCTATTGTGCTGCTAGTGTTTTAGTGAGATTAAATAGTACCTGGTAGTCGGTGGGATGTGTCCACGGGTGTCTTGACGCCAGTCTCTGAGGGAATTAGTCACGGCAGAAGATCCGCTGATCTCCGGTAAGAGGCGACTTTTTACCACAATTTTCTCATCGAATCCTGCTGGTTGATAAGTGGTCGGGATCCATGTTCGTTTGACCGCTCTGATCCATAGTAAAGCTTCACCTCCGGGAATTTTAAACAAGGAATCACCGTGTGTTTGTGTAGCTACAGGCTAAAGCTTCCCACCTCCATCTTTCTACTTTGACTTCTCCATTATTAATTGAACAAATTGCAAAAGATTCAGCAACACAGATGTCCAGAATACTGTGTAATTATGCGATTAAAGCAGACGACTTTTAGCCGCTAGTGGTGCGGCGCTAATATGTCCCCTCCAACTCGAGACGTCAAGCGCACGCGTCATCATTCCGCGACGTTTTCAACAAGAAACTCTGTGGGAAATTTAAAATTGTAATTTAGTAAACTAAACCGGCCGTATTGGCATGTGTTGCAATGTTAATATTTCATTATTGATATATAAACTATCAGACTGCGTGGTCAGTAGTAGTGGGTTTCAGTAGGCCTTTCATCTACTGTTACTTAAAATAGATAATTGTTGCAATGACATGCTGACATTTTGTAAAAGGAATTTCATTTTTAGTTCAACTCTTTTTGAAATGGGATTGACAGAACATTTTCTATTTTGCGTTGGTTTGGTGCTAATATCACAACTATTTCAATTAATTCACTTCTGAGGTATGATACAGAATCTCAAACATTAGTGAGTACAGCCCTCATGGATCAGTCTCAATACTTTTATTGTCATTAAACAGTTCCTTGGACAATGAGGCTGTGTAGATACAAGTTATAGGAGCTGCATTATTTATTTAAATGGTGCCTATCATTCACATTCCTTATCTGGTACACATTTTTTTCATTTTTTTTATATATTCCAAATTGTAAATAAACATTAGCAAAAGTCAACCAGTACGACACGTTGTGTAAATCGTAAATAAAAACAAAATACATTATTTGCTAATTATTTTCAACCAATATTCAATTGAATAAACTGCAAAGACAAGGTACTTAATGTTTGAACTGGAAAACTCTATTTTTTTTTTACAAATAATAGCTCATTGGGAATTTGATGCCTGCAACATGTTTCAAAAAAGCTGGCACAAGTGGCAAAAAATACGGAGAAAGTTGAGGAATGCTCATCAAACACATATTTGGAACATCCCACAGGTGAACAGGTTAATTGGGAACAGGTGGGTGCCATGATTGGGTATAAAAAGAAGCTTCCATGATAAATGCTCAGTCATTCACAGACAAGGGTGGGGCGAGGGTCACCACTTTGTGAACAAATGCGTGAGCAAATTGTTAAAGAAAAAACATTTCTCAACCAGCTATTGCAAGGAATTTAGGGATTTCACCATCTACGGTCCGTATTATCGTCAAAAGGTTCAGAGACTCTGGAAAAATCACTGCGTGTAGGCAGCAAGTCTGAATAACCAACTATGACCTTCGATCCCTCAGGCGGTACTGCATCAAAAACCAACAATAGTGTGTATGGCGGTGTATCAGTGCCCAAGGCATGGGTGACTTACACATCTGTGAAGGCACCATTATTGCTGAAAGGTACATACAGGATTTGCAGCAACATATGTTGCCATCCAAGCAACGTTATCATGGACGCCCCTGCTTATTTCAGCAGGACAATGCCAAGCCACATGTCAGCATGATTCATAGTAAACGAGTGTGGGTACTAGACTGGCCTGCCTGTAGTCCAGACTTGTCTCCCATTTAAAATGTGTGGCGTAATATGAAGGTTAAAATACGATAACGGAGACCCCAGACTGTTGAACAACTTAAGCTGTACATCTAGCAAGAATGGGAAAGAATTCCACCTGAAAAGCTTAAAAAATTGGTCTCCTCAGTTTACTGAGTGTTGTTAAAAGGAAAGGCCATGTAACGAAGTGGTAAAAATACCCCTGTGCCAAATTTTTTGCAATGTGTGGCTTCCATTAAATTCTAAGTTAATGATTATTTGCAAAAAATAATATTTTTCTAAGTATGAACATTAAGTATATTTTCTTTGCAGTCTATTCAATTTAATATACGTTAAAAAGGATTTGCAAATCATTGTATTCTGTTTTTATGTAAGAATTGCACAACGTGCCAACTTTACTGGTTTGGGGTTTTGTATTTGCTATATTTGTTTGGTCAATTAAAACATCCCACAGGGAACTTTTGTTATATTTGAAGTAGCCAAAGTCCAAGTTTAGGCAGTTAGTAACAATAATATTGTTATCGTTATGTTGACCCAATTAATTGAGGTAGGCGGGTTCATTTGTTTTCGGTAAAATGTAATATTTTTACCTTGAAAATATGAATTATGGAGAAAGTTAATTGCTATGAAACAGATCTAATACATGAAATATTTTTTTATGAATGAGGATTAGAAGAGAAATTGTTCTCCCCTGTAAGGGGTCCATGGTCCCAAAATATTTTAAAACACATGTTACAGATTACAGAACACTAACAGAATCTAGTGGAGATCCATCCATCATCTTCCGCTTATCCGAGGTCGGGTCGCGGGGGCAGCAGCCTAAGCAGGGAAGCCCAGACTTCCCTCTCCCCAGCCACTTCGTCTAGCTCTTCCCGGGGAATCCCGAGGCGTTCCCGGGCCAGCCGGGAGACATAGTCTTCCCAACGTGTCCTGGGTCTTCCCCGTGGCCTCCTACCGGTTGGACGTGCCCTAAACACCTCCCTAGGGAGGCATTCGGCTGGCATCCTGACCAGATGCCCGAACCACCTCATCTGGCTCCTCTCGATGTGAAGGAGCAGCGGCTTTACTTTGAGTTCCTCCCGGATAGCAGAGCTTCTCACCCTATCTCTGAGGGAGAGCCCCACCACCCGGCGGAGGAAACTCATTTCGGCCGCTTGTACCCGTGATCTTATCCTTTCGGTCATGACCCAAAGCTCATGACCATAGGTGAGGATGGGAATGTAGATCGACCGGTAAATTGAGAGCTTTGCCTTCTGGCTCAGCTCCTTCTTTACCACAACGGATCGATACAACGTCCGCATTACTGAAGACGCCGCACCGATCCGCCTGTCGATCTCACGATCCACTCTTCCCTCACTCGTGAACAAGACTCCTAGGTACTTGAACTCCTCCACTTGGGGCAGGGTCTCCTCCCCAACCCAGAGGTGGCACTCCACCCTTTTCCGGGCGAGAACCATGGACTCAGACTTGGAGGTGCTGATTCTCATTCCGGTCGCTTCACACTCGGCTGCGAACCGATCCAGTGAGAGCTGAAGATCTCGGCCAGATGAAGCCATCAGGACCACATCCTCTGCAAAAAGCAGAGACCTAATCCCGCGGCCTCCAAACCGGAACCCCTCAACGCCTTGACTGCGCCTACAAATTCTGTCCATAAAAGTTATGAACAGAATCGGTGACAAAGGACAGCCCTGGCGAACTCCAACCCTCATTGGAAACGTGTCCGACTTACTGCCGGCAATGCGGACCAAGCTCTGACACTGATCATACAGGGAACGGACCGCCACAATAAGACAGTCCGGTACCCCATACTCTCTGAGCACTCCCCAAAGGACTTCCCGAGGGACACGGTCGAATGCCTTCTCCAAGTCCACAAAAGCACATGTAGACTGGTTGGACAAACTCCCATGCACCCTCAAGAACCCTGCCGAGAGTATAGAGCTGGTCCACAGTTCCACGACCAGGACGAAAACCACACTCTTCCTCCTGAATCCGAGGTTTGACTATCCGGCGTAGCCTCCTCTCCAGTACACCTGAATAAACCTTACCAGAAAGGCTGAGGAGTGTGATCCCACGATAGTTGGAACACACCCTCCGGTCCCCCTTCTTAAAGAGAGGGACCACAACCCCGGTCTGCCATACCAGAAGTACCGCCCCTGATGTCCAAGCGATGCTGCAGAGTCTTGTCAACCAAGACAAGTGGAGATATGAATGACAAAACTTGGTGCATTTGTCATGGTTACAGCATATCACATCATTGATGCAAACCCATTACAGGTTTCATTTGTAAACATGGGATTGGGATGTTGTTGTTTTTTCCAGTGTCAGCAAACTGCAGTGGGAGAAATATTTATTCTGATTTTGTAAGTGTACCCTCTTAGAAAGACATAGCTAGTGTATGCTTTTTGGTAGGTTTAGTTTGCAGATGCTCTATCAACAGAAAATTCATGAAATAAAAAGTTGTAAATAATATTTATTTAATACAACCAAAGCAACAAAAGAACGGCTCAAGACGAAGAACATTAAGTGGTTACTCACGCTGGGTCATTCGAACTGTGCTGGACTTCGGTGACTTGCTGTGACTCTGATGTGATGTGACTTGATCAGCGTTAATCACATTAGAAATCTGTTTATCATTTAGTCTATTATTGCACTTTTGTGACACTTTGATAGTGGAATGTGGGTGTGCCAAATGTGTGTTTCCAAATGTGTGCTGTTGTGTACACACGCTTGTATTACAGTACTTTGCAAGTGAATCCATTTTACAATCGTGTTGTATTAACAGATAATAAATGTGGATTTAGACTCAGGTGTGTGTATTCTAGCATGTGGCGTGATATTCAGATGACTTTGTCATTTGGCTTTTTGACAACGATGACCACTGATAGCTTACCCATCTGAACTCCAGCTGGGTTTGTTTTTCTTAGAACATTTTTATGCCTAACTCAGAGTTTGTCATGTTTGTGTCACTTCCAATATTGTTTAAATACATTGGGACTAAAATATTAATCATAAATTTATGCTGTTTTTATTTTTTATAGTTTTGTTTGAGAAGTGAATTTTGCCGAGGGGGTAATCACAAATTTAAAAAGCAGGTGAATCCCTGGATTGGACAAAGTATGATCTTTAATTTGGAACATGTGTGACGCAATTGGAAAACTACTTATCACAGTCAATCTGCTGTAACTGAATAACTGTCATCTTAATCTTCTATCAAAAAGTTAATTTCATACATTTAATTTCAGGTTCCTAATTCCATATGATTCATGTTGTGGCTTCCAAATCCATGGGCTTTAGGAAATTTTCACAGATGGTTTCGCAGTGGTCAGTGGGTATCAAGTGCTTACACGGGATCCAGCAACATTCTCCAACTCATGAATCATTTGCTCCACATCTGGTGGCAAGTGTGGAACAGACTCAGCACATACTTGTACGTGATCTGTTTCCAAGGTTTGACTATAGCCCCTTTTTCCAGTGCACAATACCTGCACGGGTGGCTGCAGTTTCACTCCCTTATTGATGCGTCTCTAATAGCAAATCCAGGTACTATAACCTTTTTACACGACCTGGTCAACTGGGGTTCCAACCGTACTCAAGCCATAGAGCTAAACTAATTCTTACCCTTCGTCTCAGATGCTCCTAATGTGGCTTCCTACAATAACGTCTGGTGACAAATGAGGCAATATGATTTTATACGGCCAAATTGATTACCCCAACTTTACCCCAAGTAGGGATGGGTACTGAATTTGGGCTAGTCCATCAATAGTACCAGGTATTGACTCAAGTAAAACCAAACGGTGCCATATTCTGATACCTTTGTTGCTTGTGTTGTCCGTTTGCAGACTAGCATTCGGAGTGGACTCAACCAAACTGCCTCTATAGGTAATGTTGCTAATTTCAATGCCATCAAAGCAACTGATAGAAAATGCTAAAACGTAAAGTAAGGTTCCACTTTTCAAAAATGCGCTGGTTTGATGCTTATTAGGGACCGAATGTCCCTTTGGGACAGAGGACCCTATTGTATTTCTAAGGTTTTATTAGGGACCGATGTCCCTTTGGGACAGAGGACCCTATTGTATTTCTAAGGTTTTATTATTATTATTCTTTATTATTCCGCCACCTCTTTGAACTGTAATTTGACTCCCTTAACATGCTTCAAAACTCACCATATTTGACACACACATCAGGACTGGCGAAAATTGCTATCTAATAAAAAAAAACAAAAAAACCCAAAACTAAAAATTGCGCTCTGGCGCCCCCTGCGAAAAAACACACACAAAACTGCCTGTAACTTCCGTTTTGTAGAGACATGAAACAAAAACCTCTATGTAGGTCTGACTTAGACCTAGATTTCATACATTGACATCCTTCAGCAAAAATCAACAGGAAGTTGGCAAAACCCACCCCCAAAACAAAAGTTTCCTAAATAATGTCATTTTTGCCTCTTTGAGCTGTAATTTGACCCCCTTAAAATGCTTCAAAACTCACCAAACTGGACACACCCATCAGGACTGGTGAAAACTGCGATCTAATAAAAAACCAAACCCCAAAACTCAAAATTGCGCTCTAGCGCCCCCTAGGAATAAAACACAGACAAAACTGCTCTTGAGAAGAAAACACAGACAAAACTGCTTGTAACTTCCTGTAGGAATGTCGTAGAGACATGAAACACAAACCTCTATCTATGTAGGTCTCACTTAGACCTACATTTCATTTATTGACATCCTTCAGCAAAAATCAACAGGAAATTGGCAATTACCCCTTCAAAACAAAAGTTTTGTAAAAACCTGTCACCTTTTTTCGAACATTATCTCCTCTGAGCGCATTTGTTGTGTCGGCTTCATACTACCGCAGGAGAGAGATTGAACCCCTTCTGATTAAAAGTTGAGGAAATAGTTTTTCTAAATACTCCGGTTACGAGCCTTTAAAGAACTTTTGCGCTGATGCTGCTGCCGTCTCAATATGGCCGCTTAAAAGCAGGAAGCAAAAGCGTGACCATACAATGCAGAGAAGGTAAGTACTGTGCGGGTAAAGATATGTTGACTATGTGAAAGAAGGAGGCACCAGTTTGACACCAGGATACAGAGAAGGTAGGTAACGTGCAGGTAAAGATATGTTGTCTGGGTGATGGCAGGAAGCACCAGCGTGTATGGGTGAAAGAAAGAAGCACCAGTGTGACCCCAGGATGCAGGGAAGGTAGGTACTGTGCGGGTAAAGATATGTTGACTGGGTGAAAGAAGGAGGCACCAGTTTGACACCAGGATATAGAGAAGGTAGGTAATGTGCAGGTAAAGATATGTTGTCTGGGTGATGGCAAGAAGCACCAGCGTGTATGGGTGAAAGAATGAAGCACCAGTGTGACCCCAGGGTGCAGGCAAGGTAGTAATGTGCAGGTAAATATATGTTGAATGGGTAAAGACAGGAAACACCAGCGAAAGTCGGTCCCATCCATTGCTACTTGCAGCTTTAATTTACATTAGATTTGCAATATACATGCTACTGATTAGCATTAGCGATTTTACATTACGATTTCAACACTTCCGAATTTGGTAAGGAAAAGTACGACTAAGATGCACATTATGATCACACAGAAAATGTGTAATAAGTACATTAGTTACAGTATAATGACTTTTTAGGGCACAAAATAAGACTACACTGGCACATTGACCTTCATGGCAAAGACTACTTTCTAGCTGTTCTATAAATTACTGCGATCTAATATCTTGGAATTTAAACTACATGCTGAGTCTTCTATATAAACTGGACAGCACAAATATCATTTTACCGATACAAAATTGTAATGATAAAAAATATATATTCATTAACACACACAGAAGTACCAACAATTGGTAGAGTTTAGTAACGATATCGATTCCCAGTTACCGGGAATTTGTACCGTTTTGGTGTGAATGCGAAAGGAACCTATCCATAACCCCAAGTAAGAAAAAAAAAAAAAGCTTCTCTTGACAAAAGGCACGATGCCACTCGTGATTATCAGTTTAATATAAAGGAACTACATACACATACCTGTATTGACCACATCTTTATTTAGACATACAGAAGCAACCGAGAGAGATAAGTCACCAACCTCTACTGCAATGAAAAGACTTAATTTGAATTTGACATTGTCAGAGACACAATTTTACAATGAATATATTCTTTGTCAATTAATTTAATCTGCTGTTTAATACCCAATGAAGTCAAATTATTAGTTGTCTAAGAGGGGCAAAACACTAGAAAATACCTTCAGTGTGATGCAGTGCAGTGCCACACTAGACTTACTGTAAGCTAAAATCAGAGTGGTCAATTCTGATGGAAACCAACTCAAACACATGCAAACACACATGCGAGTAGCCAAGTCACTGAATGACTGTAATGCGTAGGTTGTAGTACCCCCACATCAATTATACAATATGTAATGTCTTCCACATTTCGTAATAAAACGCAATACATAGTCAAAACCCACAAAATCAAACCCCAGGGCATGGTTTCCCCCATACAGCCAATATACATGCCGCGGTTGGGGCGTGGTTAGGAGCGTTAGGGTGTGCGGCCAATATGACGTCATCATTTATTTGACGTCATGATCAGTTTAATCGCCGATGATGCATATTTTCTTTCAAAGGAAAACATCCATAAATATATATATGTATGTATGTATGTATATATATATACATGTATATATATATATATATATATATATATATATATATATATATATATATACAGTATATATATATATATATAGATTAGGGCTGCGAATCTTTGGGTGTTCCACGATTCGATTCAATATCGATTCTCGGGGTTGTGATTCGATAACATATCGATTTTTTTCGATTCAACGCGATTCTCAATTCAAAAACGATATTTTTCCGATTCAAAACGATTCTGTATTCATTCAATACATAGGATTTCAGCAAGATCTACCCCAGTCTGCTGACATGCTAGCAGAGTTGTAGATTTTTTAAAAAAAGCTTTTATGATTATCAACTGATTGCAATAATGTACATTTGTTTTAACTATTAAACGAACCAAAAATATGAATTATTTTATCTTTGTGAAAACGTTGGACACAGTGTGTTGTCAAGCTTATGAGATGTGATGCAAGTGTAAGCCACTGTGATACTATTTTATTTTTTTTAATTTTTATAAATGTCTAATTATAATGACAATGAGGGATTTTTAATCACTGCTATGCTGAAATTATAACTAATATTGATACTGTTGTTGATAATATTAATTTTTGTTTCACTACTTTTGGTTTGTTCTGTGTCGTGTTTGTGTCTCCTCAATTGCTCTGTTTATTGCAGTTCTGAGTGTTGCTGGTCAGGTTTGGTTTTGGAATTGGATTGTATTGTTATGGTATTGCTGTGTATTGGTTTGTTGGATTGATTGAAAAAAAAAAAAAATAAAAAATCCATTTTTAAAAAAATGAGAATCGATTCTGAATCGCACAACGTGAGATTCGCGATTCATATTCAAATTCATTTTTTCCCACACCCCTAATATATATACACATGTGTGTGTATGTATATATATATATGGCTGCGCTGGTGGGGGAGGATGCCGGACAGACCTGGGAGGCCAGAACGCATTGTGAGGGTCTGCTGGGAACGTCTGTCAGAGTCTCCTGTCAGAGAAAGTTTCAATTCCCACCTCCGGAAGAACTTTGAACATGTCACTAGGGAGGTGCTGTACATTGAGTCTGAGTGGATCATGTTCCACACCTCTATTGTCGAGGCGGCTGATCGGAGCTGTCGCCGCAAGGTAGTTGGTGCCTGTCGGGGCGGCAATCCTAAAACCCCTTGGTGGACACCGGCGGGTCCTTTTGGCTCATAGGACTCCGGAGGCAGTTGACAGGTACCGACAGGCCAAGCGGTGTGCAGCTTCAGCGGTCGCTGAGGCAAAAACTCGGACATAGGAGGAGTTCGGGGAAGCCATGGAAAACGACTTCCGGACGGCTTCGAAGCGATTCTGGACCACCGTCCGCCGACTCAGGAAGGGGAAGCAGTGCACTATCAACACCGTGTATGGTGCGGATGGTGTTCTGCTGACCTCGACTGCGGATGTTGTGGATAGGTGGAAGGAATACTTCGAAGACCTCCTCAATCCCACCAACACATCTTCCTATGAGGAAGCAGTGCCTGGGGAATCTGTGGTGGACTCTCCTATTTCTGGGGCTGAGGTCGCTGAGGTAGTTAAAAAGCTCCTCGGTGGCAAGGCCCCAGGGGTGGATGAGGTCCGCCCGGAGTTCCTTAAGCCTCTGGATGCTCTGGGGCTGTCTTGGTTGACAAGACTCTGCAGCATCGCATGGACATCGGGGGCGGTACCTCTGGATTGGCAGACCGGGGTGGTGGTTCCTCTCTTTAAGAAGGGGGACCGGAGGGTGTGTTCCAACTATCGTGGGATCACACTCCTCAGCTTTCCCGGTAAGGTTTATTCAGGTGTACTGGAGAGGAGGCTACGCCGGATAGTCGAACCTCGGATTCAGGAGGAACAGTGTGGTTTTCGTCCTGGTCGTAGAACTGTGGACCAGCTCTATACTCTCCGCAGGGTTCTTGAGGGTGCATGGGAGTTTGCCCAACCAGTCTACATGTGCTTTATGGACTTGGAGAAGGCATTCGACCGTGTCCCTCGGGAAGTCCTGTGGTAAGTGCTCAGAGAGTATGGGGTATCGGACTGTCTTATTGTGGCGGTTTGCTCCCTGTACGATCAGTGTCAGAGCTTGGTCCGCATTGCCGGCAGTAAGTCGAACACATTTCCAGTGAGGGTTGGACTCCGCCAAGGCTGTCCTTTGTCACCGATTCTGTTCATAACTTTTATGGACAGAATTTGTAGGTGCAGTCTCTTGGAATGTGTAATGTCTTTGCTATTTTCTTATATCCATATCCTTTCTTATGAAGAGATATTACCTTCTCTCTTGACTTCTTTGACCACTCCCTGGACTTCACCATGTTGCAAATACACCATTGACCATCTACAAGAAGCTGAGCATCAGTCTTTTTCAATCAGTTTAATTGTTGCTCGTTATGGTTCTAATCACATCTACAGGTGTTTTCAACACCTTATTGAAAAGAACTTATTCAAATTCTGTTCTTAAGAGTTATAATCTTCAAGGGGTTGAATAATTTTGTCAATGAGATATTAAGAGAAATGACACTGTTTGGTATGTTACAAAATATAATTTTGTAATTCAAGTTGCATTTGTCTATTTAATGCATCTCTATTTGATATGACTGACTACAAACAAAATACGGAATAAATGTCCTACTTGCTAAAACACTAAAATTGTGTGGGGGTTGAATAATTTTGATCACAACTGTAATTTTAGAAAAAAAAATCATAATGCACCTTATAATCCGGTGCGCCTTTTGTATGAAACCAGACCTGAATAGACCCACTCATCGTTAGTGCGCCCTATGGTCTGAAAAATACGTTATCAGTATGCCCAAGCTGTGCTTTGCCCCATTAAAAGTCGTTTGTCATATTGCAGCCAACTGGTTTGTCTTGCAATCAGGCTCATGAGGAATATATTTTGACATGTGTTTTTCCTGCTCTCCACAGAGTGCCTAAGGACCTGTGACAGGCCGAAGCATCTATGAATACTAATACAGTCTGTGTTAATACAGTTGGCAAACATGCTTTTGCAGACTGAAGCTGTGTCTGGAGTGACAGAGCACACATCTATATATGAATATGATATAGGAGCTGACAGTCATTGCAAATGGCCCCGTCTTGTTTGATCAACTGCAAAAATGTGTCAGCTTGCAAACATGTAGGAGATTATGTCTCGGACACATAGGGCCTGATTTACTGAGATCCAAATACCACATACTAGACAACGTATGCAAAAAAAAAAAATAGTACGTACTATAAATGGGCGTGTTGCGTATAAACTATTAACACTGCTTGTGTAATTGAAAAGTGGTGCAGACCGCCTCATTTAAATGAGGATTTTGCGTGCATACCGGGATTTTACCGAGTAGAAGATAATTTTCTGTACATTCATGTTGTCACGCTCTTGTCATGCACACTGAAACTTCACTTGTGCGCGAAGCAGTGGATTGCATCACCAGTGCATTCATGCGTCTGGAATAATTAAAATGCAAAAAAAAATAATTGAACAATGACAGACGTATTT